>NW_026535820.1:29327500-29357500 GCF_028551555.1 Melozone crissalis
CAGTATCTAAGATGAATTTCTAGCTTAGTATACTTGCTACTTAACACTGAGCTCCATTTAACTGATTATAGATTCTGCATTTTCAAAAATGCCAGACTTAAAAAAAAAAAATCCAACCATAACTTACCCCCTTGTAGTTCTTGGAGCAGGCCTGCTACCCTAACTCCATATTTAACCTTTAATTTGTTTTTATTTTTCTTTTTCATAGTGTTTCATTTCTTGGTTTGCTCATTTGTTCACCACAGTGCTGCAGCACTAAGCATTTTATTTTAGCTGATGGACATTTTTTTTTCTTCCGTGGCTATTATGTCTCTGTGAAATTTAAAGCTAATATGAAAAAGAAGCTTCCTTTCCATTCTGAAAAAAACCTAGAATTGACTTCATTATTTTAGATTTCTAGCATTTCTATTTCTCGGTGAATTAGAGTGGAATACAGGATTTCTTTATTATTGTGATTGCTGTGCATGATGCAGGAAAATAGCCAAGTAGAATCCCTCTAAGCTGATAGTCACAGTGCTGCTTATCATTGTCTCTGTTTTCTTCTATACAGCAGGACCAGTTTTGACCACCAAAATAATTAGTAACTATGCGAATGTCTAGATTGGTAGTGTAATGTTTTTGCTTTTTAAGATAAGCCACACTTTTAGTTAATTTTTTAAATGAATTTTTTTCCTGATTTAAAAATACTTGCTTCATACTCAGGTTTTGTGGGTTTTTTTTTTTTTCCTCCTCCCTCCAAACACTATTATTTAAATGTACGAAATGAAAGGTAGCGAACAAAAAGAATGAATAGCTTCCAGACTGGGCTTGATCCAAAGCCCAAAAGAAGTATGTGAAAGAGTATGCCATTGACTTTCATGACACAGGACTTGGGCCATGATGTCCTACAGACATGTAGTAAGACTTTTAGCGTATTTTCTTAAATTTTAAAAATCAATTATTTATTATTTGCAAGTAACCTCTATTACTGAAATCAAAATATGTGAATTCAACGCAAAACTGTGAATATGAATTTTGACATCCAGTTTTCAAGTGCTAGTGTTTGTGTTTTGGTTTGTTTTTAAGTAAAAATATCTTTAAATTATTATTTATAGGTAGATACTGTTAAGACAGTACAACTGACCAAATAAAAGAAGGAGCTCTTTGCGAAATGCTTAATAATGGTCTTATTGGCAAATCATCACTATTGCAAGTGTCATAGTTACAGCTCAGCTTTAAAGTATATGAATCTAAAACCTAACTATTGTGACTAATATTTATTTCAAAGTAGAGAATGTGTCACAGCAGTAGGGCATCCTATTATTAATGCAATAAACTCTTGCTGTTGTAATTTTTGGTATGAGGTTGCTTTGCTCAAGTTCACAGCTATATAAAAGTAACAGTGAAACATGCCTTTTTTCGGCTGGATCTTGCTGTAACATGTGAAATGACTCGTTCCCAGGAAGAGCCATATGGACAAGTTGTTCCATATTAAACTTACTACAGTATAACTTGGAGTTGGCCTTGTATGCTATAAAGTCTCTGGTTAAAACACCAATTTTAAAGAGTGTTTTCAATTCTCTTCTACTTTTTAAATCAAATCAAGGCAAGCCATGGCTTTTCCAAGTAATGTATTCAGGTTGGAATTTCTTTATTTGAAAGAGTTCATGAATTCTTACCTGCTCTTTCATCACTATGATGCTGATGCTTTGCAAGGATCATGTCTGGGTCTTGCTCTATTTAAAAGTATGCTTTGCACTGCATGCAATTGCATACTACATTACATGAATCTACCACAGTTTTTTTTCTCTGATGGTGCCAGCTTATACTCCAGATCTTAATTTCACTGAAGGAATTTGCATAGATCCCACTTACTTCAAATGTAAGAGTAAAAGCTGCAGAGGAGTCATGTTAATGCAGGCAGATTTGTGCAGAATATGATACATAGCCAACATGTTTTCTTCATGTTTCCTTTGTTTTTTACCCTCAAAGGGGTACCTGCTGCTGCAAAGGGGCATTGCAGTAGCTCCCAAATCAGGAACATTCACTTTCTTCACTTGCAATAGATTTTTTTTCCCCCTACTCTGAAAGTCACTACTGAAAAGCCTTTCTGAAATAAAAGAACAAACACAAGAATATTTCAGGATAATCTCTTTTTACCTTAGCCACTGGTAGGTGAAAGGAAGAACATCTATGCATTTTCAAAACAAATTGAAAAAACAATCTTTTCTGATAAGTTTTGTGTTCTAAGTGGCCTTTTTTCAGAGAGAGGGAATTCCCTAGCCTCAGTTTATATTTACTAGAATATCAGTAGCTTGTGTAAGCTTGAGTTCTGTCCTTTTTTTTTGGCAGTGTTTTCCAGTTGAAAAGAAGAGTGAAGTCCCAGTACTCTGCCTTTTCCAAACCTCTAGTTTGTAGTTGTACTTATCATCAATATTGCAGGCCCTGACACTCTGCAGCACTGTCACTGTATATACTGTGAAGGCAGTAAAAATGAGCGCTAATCAATCTTTCAGGGAGAAGCAATGAGCATTAGAAGGCCACTATCCTGTGACTAAACACACCCCTTTTATGGAGTGTTGGTGCTAATAAAGGACAGCTTATTACTGAGGCAGAGACCAAAGCTTGGGTGAGGTCAACCATGACTGGCAGTCATCAGTCATTCTTAATGATACTTTTTCCCGTGCTTTCTAAGGGATTCTGAGCAGAGTGCAAATCATTCGGGGTCATCCGTAGTTCATGTATCCACAGATGGCAAAGGTTTTGAAAGACTTTAGTTTAAACTTGGGTGTCTTTTTTTTTTTAAACGTTACTGAAGTAGGCAAAAAAACTCAAACAAAACAGATTTTTGCTCGTTTGGAATGTATTTTCTTTCACTCTAATAGATGTTTTACACACTAGAGTGCTTGTGCATTATAAAGAACTACATAAATTTATTTTTATGACGTCTGTCTTCTTTAATTATTACCTTTGATGTCTATTGGTGACTAAAGAGAGCTTAACAGGATTTCTCTCCCTTCTTAAATTTCGCAAAGTGAAACTCAGCCAGTCCCTGACAGATGTCTGTTCCTCACCTTCAGGATTATTTTATAAATCCCTTTCTGATGAGCGGAAGTGTCAAATCAAGGACAGGTCATAAAGTAAAAGTATAAACCTTTTAAAGGGAGACCTTGGTAATATATAAACATTTTGCACACTATCTGAAATTTTATGGTCTTTAAAAATGATATTTTAGCAATAGGAAGGCAAAAGTTTAAAACACCAGGCAGTGTGCACATGTTTTTAAATACATGCCATTCCCTTGCTCCTTATCTTTCTTTCTATAGTCATATTTTACATGTTTTGAGAAAATAGCTGTACTCTCTGTAGGGGCTGTCACTAAAGTTTGGGTTTCAAAGGGTCTCCCTATTTCATTTACTTTGAAATTTGTGCTCTTTTGAGTCGTTGTTTTTAAATTCCTCAATTAAGCACTCTCTGCACCACCTTGATGTTGGTGAGTGGGTATATTGCTGCTGTGATCTAGACAACTGCTGTCATTTTCAGATGGTTGAGATTAGCTGAGATTTTACTTGAGCGAAACTGTTAGTTTATTTCTAAAAGCTGAGGTAAACTGGATTGTTTTTTGGGTCTACTGAGAAGTGCACAACACCATGCAAAGAAATATTTATAGTAGTACATTACTTTATAATGCAAAAATCCTGATGGCAGTTTGGAGGGCAAGGGAATGTGTGTGGTTAAATGTATATGCATACATTTATGCATATGAAAGTATAGAGGCTTAAAAAATTGACTATACCTGGTGGTGTAATTTTTACTGTTACAGATGACTTGTATTTTATTTTCCTCTTTGTACTGTTGAAAAGCCAAACATGTACAGCATATGTAAACTGAAGAATGCACTTTTCCCTTGATTAACTTCAAAAGCTGATTCCTTTCCTGGTGTGTCTGTACAGCACCGAGCAATATAGGACCTGTCCCATGTAGAAACATTTAAAAGTTTCCATATTTTGTGGCATAGAGTGGTAACATACTGAGGGGAAGGGGAACAAGGTAAATATTCCTTTTAAAGGTCAAAGGGGTTTTTTTCTGCAGTGTTTGTGGCTAGGGAAATTGTCTGATGAAGTCCTTCATGGGTTGATGATGTGAATGTTTTCTTTCCTTGTGTCTTTTTT
The DNA here is from genome assembly GCF_028551555.1 of Melozone crissalis. Classification (NCBI taxonomy): domain Eukaryota; kingdom Metazoa; phylum Chordata; class Aves; order Passeriformes; family Passerellidae; genus Melozone; species Melozone crissalis. The sequence goes on from NW_026535820.1 coordinate 29,331,652, forward strand.
GTGTCCTGCTTAAAATCTCAAGTCAGTTGAGCGATACCACAATTAAAACGCCACGTCCGAAGCTTCAGCAGAGTTAGACAAGTTATTGGCGAACCAGCGTGCATCACTGGAAATGATGTAAAACATATGGAAATTACTGACTGACAAATAAACATTTATACAGTGCTCAAACTGATAGCAGTGCTCATTAAGGCCTGAACTGGGGAGGCCTGTTGCTCTTTTGTGAGCCCCCATCCCCATGATGCTCTCCAGTAATTGCTGATGAAAATACAAGTGATGCTAGAAGGCAGCTTACCTGGTGCAAGGAGCCTGCACCAGCAGCTGGCTTCGTGCAGGCGCAGAGGTGCACCCATGTGCAGCCCAGTGCTAGGTCAGAACCTGGGGCTGCCATTCATCCAAGAAATAGCCCTGTTCTGGGCTGTGTATATCACATGAGACCTTTAATTTTCAGTTACGTGGAGTTGTGGATGGTGAGGAGGAGGTGTGAGAGCATCTACACGGGGAAAAAGGTGGTGAAACTCACATCCTGTCGCCGCTGGCTTGAGGGCCTGCAGAAAGCCTAGGCTAGTCTTGTAGGTCAGCTGAACGTGTAAGTGTGACATCTTAGTGCTCTGTGGTGCTAGTTCTCCCTGGTCAGGGAATGAAAGTCACCTTTGGGTTCAGTGTCCATCCTGTTCCCCCATGGGTAGAGTATAAACAAAACCCCAGAGTGCTTGTGTGCTTGCATCTCAACAAGGTGAGGCTTGAGTTCAGCCTTTCACACGGGCGTAATGCTTGGATTTAGATACTGCATCCCTTCTCCCTCTCCTCCCTCTGCCACTCTGTACCCTCCTTGTGTTTTTAGATGTTTGGTTTTTTCTTCCTATCTGAAATCCTTTATTTTGTCTTTACAGTCTGGTTGAATAGGAATCGTTTCGTTTATGCAGCTTTGTGCTTTTTCTCTACAGCCTGTATTTGCATGAATGTGTTGCAGCCTGATGCGAGTTCATTCGATTAAATAAAATGCTTAAATTGTAATCCGTGCAAAACGATCATATTTGAAACACTTGATGTCTCGGTGAGAATCCATTTAATAGTGATCAGATTTAAATGATTTAACACAGTGGTGGTGGTGGGAGGTGGGGGAGGGAAATAGAGTTTTGAGACATTCCTGTATATAAAAAAAAGATTAAACCAAATTCAGATATGTCTCTCTCTCCGCCTTCCCCCCCCCCCTCTTTAAGCAGTCAAAAGATATACTGTATCCCCAGTGAAAGGGTGCTTTCAATCCAGTTATCCACTTTACCCAGTCTCAGTTTCCAGAACCTTCCACACCCCCCCTGGTTAAACCACTAAGCCTTTGATTCCTTCCTGATTACACTATGCAAGACATCTATCAAACACTGTCTTATCTGTTTGTAAGGCAGCTCAGGCCTCAGATTTAAGTCATGGGTTTTGGCTACAAGTTGGAGTGTGATTAATAATTGACTAATGTAGCTTTTATTTATCACAGGCTAGCACATTTCACCATTACCGAGTTAATTTATGTTAAGTGTAAGCTGTCGCTCAATCTGTTTTTCAACTTTTTTTTTTTTTTTTTTTAAATCCTAAGTCTATCTTTCACTTTTTGAGAAACAAAATCCTTACACAGGGCACAGTCTTACTTGGTGCCAAAAAGTTGATTTCCTTTTCAGCGGAGCCATACATCACCAGCCCTCCCAGCTGCAGTGTCAGCCCCTGACAGAATGACATGTGTCATTTATCAAAGGGGCCAGGCCGGGCCTTGGGAAACGCGCACGACAAAGCCTGAGAGAGTTCATTTCGCAGTCCCCTCCTACCCTCTGCGAGCCTCTTGCCAGGAAAGCCTGTGATGTTTCTGTCTTCGCAGCATTACTGTAAGTCCTTCAACCTTCACAGAATTAACCCTCGCTGCCGCCACTGCTGCCGCCAGACCTCCCCAGTGCCGCTGGACCTCCCCTCCCCCGAGAGCTGCGATGCCCAGGTGCCATCCCAGCCAGCCCGCGTGTGGCAATAACGTGCATCCGGCTGCTCCCTCGTCCACTTACCCATTCCTCCTGGAAAGAACTCTTTTTTTATTTTTTTTTTTTAATTCCCATATATTGTGCGCTATAAGAATTAAAGTCCTGCGTTTTTCTACGGCAGGACAAGGTCAAAGACATAAAGAATAAGGTAATAAAGCATTTCAGTCATGAAAAAAAAAAATAGCCACTGTCCTGTGCACAGGTAGGGATTTGTGTTTCATGTGTGGCGGTGGATGAGACGATCAGAGAGTCTTCCTTCCACCTTCCTGTTTAAAATTTCCTTCTGGTTACTGAAATAAATAGAGCAGGTAGTTTCTCTGCGTGCCACTTCACAACATCTGAGCTGCGTAGCACCAGCTTAGATGAACTGAGCTAGTAGGACTCACCATGCTCCTCCTGAAACTCTATCAGCTAGAGGGGGCAAGGTGAGGAGAAGGAAAAGTTGATAGCATTTAACAGGGAAAAAAATAATCTGCAGACCTCAAGGTGTCGCTTGCACTGAATAGTTTAATTTCTGTAATGTAGTTGCCTCAGTCCTGCAGCCCAGGAGATGACAAAGGAGTTAAAGCAGAAAATGATCTTTTGCCAAATGAAGAAGAGCACATTTCCAAAATATAACGTTTCCTGAAACAAAACTTTTGTTTGTCCGTGTGCGTGTGCAAATGTGTTTTAAGTGGCTGAATTTAAATCTTGATCATGTACAAAGAATATGAGAAAGTTATTGTCTCCTCCCCTCCCCCCACCAAATCGCTCTTTGTACTTTGCATAGTTCCTACCACACTGAAGTTATTTACAGCATCAGATATCATTTAAAGAGATAGCTAAGGAGACTGTAGCCTCAGCTAGGAACTTTCCAGAAAGGAGTCCTATAAATTAGCCATTGCTCAGGAGTGGCTGTTTTCTAGTCAGGGCTGGTCCTTTCATTTGTCTACATAAGGCTAATTTATATTTGCAGCCAGATGTGGGCTGACAGCCATCACTCAGAGCTTCCTTCCCCCACTGTTAGGAGGTCGGGAAAACAGTCACGTTTCCCATTTTACAGAATCCCCATCAACATTATTGAAGATGGATGTATCTTTAAAGCAAAGATTGATTGTGGATATCGGAGTTATGGTGTCATTTATCATAGTGAATATTATTTAGACTTGGATTGTACAAGGCTGTAACTTGAGACACAGCCAGGGGAGGGACAATCTGGAAACGAGGATCCATGAACTTTAATGGATGGATGCTTTTTCAAAGCTCCACTCACTATAGCATGATTTACTTTTCTTACAGAAAGGAAACAAGCATTTCAGTTTTAAAGGGCCAGCATGCCGTCTTGTCCTCTTTAGTGGGTCCTTCACGGAGGCATCCGAGACTTAAAGCTGAAACAATAAATAGTGGTTGTGTCTGAATGTTACTTGTATATAAGTGCTTTTATGCTAAACATATCTAGGTGCACTTGAGACTCCTGTTTTTGCAAATTGCACCGGTTATGCTCTCTGTTGAAGGGGTACTGTGGCTGAAGAATGCAAAGTATTGATTATAGGATGCAGTGATCTGAAATTTCAGAAGATCCAATAAATTGCATTACAACTGGCATTGTTACTTTGACATGTTCATCTCTTCTTGGAGACAAAGGGCATCTAAGCTACATACTCACTGCTTGAGGCATCTTATAGAAGTGGAGCATCCACTAAATTGTGCACGTATGTAGTGGAGCATCAACTTTCTTGGTTGTTGAGAAATGCAATAGACTTCAACAACTGTTTGCATGCTGTGCTTGCATTCCACTTTTATGTAAAATTAAGAAATGTAGTTTGAGATCTTGCAGGTGGACACATGTCTCATATTTTCAGAATATACATTTTGGAAAACTGATTGCAACCCCGCTGAAAATCTGAAGGCATGGCTCAGCTAAGTGCTATTTCTAATTTAGTACCACCAGCATGCCAGTTTGCTTGATGAATTTATTAGAATGCTTCATCCTTTGGAACTTGAATTTTGATTTTTTTTTGCAAATGAACTAACTTGAATTCTGAAAATGCTCAACTAACTTCAGTTAAAGGGAGAAGTTCCTGAAACTGATAGCATAGGTTTAGATACAGTGCAAGCCTGTAACAAGCATACTTCCCCCCACATATTCTGTCAGCTCAGTCCTACCTTGAAACTTTCTTCCCTTAGCATTATTTCCCCAATTACTTTGTTCAGGTAACCATCTGCTCCCCAGGTGAAATTGCTCATCTTCCATTTCCATCCAATTTCTGATTTTCTGATTTCCACAGGTATCTTCCATTTTCCACTGATACAGTTTTTGGAGTTTATTTGCATGCCTCTGATCATAACTTGGGGTGCCTGGTGACCTGCCCCACTTCAGTGGGTCATGTATCATAGTTTGAGAATGACTGTGTCATGTGACAGAATTGCACTGGACAGCAGTTTATTCGTGTGAGCTGACACATGTCTACTTAGAGGAAGGTAATAGCATTTACCAGACTTGTCCTTAATGAAATCATCACATACTATCATTTAAGGCAGCGTTTCCCCAAGGATATACTAAAACTTGAACCAAATGATCTTCTTTTGGGTTTTTTTTTTTCCTTTAAACAAAACTAGAAATCACTTTGCTGTCATAAACCAAATTCAGTAGTAGAGTTTTCATATGAATAGTCAAGCTCAAGAGTTTTAAAAAAATTCAAACAATGAAAGCAATTATGAACATCTGTTTTTGAATGCATATGTATTCTGTACATAACAAACAGAGAAATTCTATTATCTAGAATAATAAAAGGGAATTTCCCTTTCTGTCTGAACACTCTCTGGGAGGAATATGGCTTTCCCTTAGAATCCTGATTTGGTGGGTTTGGATTTTTTTTATTATTAATGAAATGAAAATGAGGATATTTACTTTTTTCCACTTTTCTTTTCCCCCCCCTCTATTTCTTGTAGCCGAGATTTCAGTTTCAGGGACACTTGTATAAATCCTGGGAATCTATTTTTACACCTGTGCAGCTGAGATCAGAATGCCTCTATGAAGGCCTGCTATATTTACTCATACATAAAAAGTATTTTTCTCTTGCTTGAGAAACATACAAAATGTCTTCAAAGAGGAAGCAGTTTATCAAATTCATATTAATCACAGCATCAATAATGTTGACCGGGGTCAAGTCATTACACTAAATATATTGTAACCATTATTAATGCATGTAGCCCAGTGCCATAGCTATGATATAAGACTGCTGTTTCCTGATTAAAAGCTGTTTGGTGATGCAGAGATTCAATACAGATTCTCCCTGCCTTGTGGTGACTGACAGTAGCTTCTGGTATTCTGCTTTCTTCTGACAGTGGAGTATATTAATATGAACACACCTTACAGAGGGGGCTACAAGAAATGCAGAATGCAGAAAACAAAAGTGTCTAATTTCAACAGCCACAACTGTGCATCCATAAGGCAGCCAAATTTATCATGGCACATTATGGAGTGCAGCAAATGTCATGAAAACCATTGTTTTTTAATTTTTTTTCCCTGAGAGTCTGAATGAGGTGATTTATGGTAGTTATCCATCTTAAGGGTCATCCATCAACTTTTAGTTGCTAGGCAATCAAACCAACAGCTGTTTGCTTTGAATCAAGCTGAAAAGTTGTCAGTCATCACATGCAGGTATGACCTTAGTGGTTAAAAACATTATCATGCATGTAAAATTAAAGAGACAAAGTCCTTGTTCGCTCTCTCCCATAGTGTGGCTTGTTACTTCCCATGAGCAACTTAGGTAGCACTGGTCCCAAAGCTTTTATTTAAGCAACATTTTGGAAGATCATGGTGACACATGCGCTGGTCACTGCATCTCAGAAATATTTGCGTGCTCATGTAGAAGTTCTTTGTAGAGGAAGAGTTTGTAGCAGGGCAGTTTCTCAGATGCAACGTCAAGTAAAGTAAAATAGAACTTTTTGAACTCAGTCTCATTGACAGATTTAGAACCAAGGTTAGGTGTTGAGAAAAAACTGCTGTAAGAGGCTACAGTTTGGTTGAAGAGGTGCACGTGTCACTGCTGGGGTAGTTAATGGTGCAATATTTAGTGTAAACAATGCTAGGAAGCTCTTTCCAGATGGAGCTCTGAGCAGCCTGATCTAGTGAAAGGTGTCCCAGCCCATGGCAGTGAGGTTGGAACTACATCTTCTTTAGGGTCCTTTCCAACCTGAACTATTCCGTGAATTCACGATTCTATGATTCTGCTGTTTTACTGTGTCCTCTTAGAGTGATTCTAGGGGACACAGTGATGAAACTTCCTGAATTCCGTGTACACTCTTCCACCATGTTTGTTACTATAAACAGACCAATATCACTTTTGGTTTGGAGTCATTGTATTTGACAGTGAAAGAATGACCTGATTGTAATATGAGAACATGAGTTTGTTTTCCATTCCTTACTTTTGGTCTTCTATTGAAATTGCTTGCAAGAAGTTATTTTAATTGCCATTTGGTTCTGCTGACTGCCATTCCCTTTTAAACAACTTCAGAATGACTGACATATGAAGCGAGCTGTGTTCTACAAGAGATTTTAGAAAATACTGAAGAAGATTGGAGGTAAATTTTTGAGAGGACAACAATGCATGTTATTTCAATAAACTATACAGTTGCCAACTTGCTGTTAGTTCCTGATACTTGGAAATTACATGCATCTCCAGTGCTGTAATCTTGAGCCACAGAGCTGCTGGCAGATTGACAGAGATGTAGCAAATGGTCAGAAATTCTCTGTGCAGAAGTGGAAAGGGGAAGGGAAGTGAGCCATTTTTGGGAAAAAGCTGCCTTCAAGCCATTTTTTACCAAATGTAGCCAGAGGACTACCTTTATCTATTGATTGAGTACTGATGAAATATGAGCTGCAGCTGTGGAGGTGGAAGTGTTCTGCAGAGAAAATACTTGTTGCCATGGGTTTTTCTGAGACCTCAGGCCTTTCTTCAGAAAGGTGTGTCTTACCTCTCTGATAATTCAGACACACTGGCAAACCTGAAGCCAGTACCTGACGCGTGGTAGTTGTTGATAAATCTTACTTTCCTGAGACAGTATATCTTCCTCTGCTAACCTGTGCGAAACAGTAATTGTCTTGTCTGCTCAGGGATTCTGCTGTGCGCTAACTAATCATGGTAAGAAAAGACTCTGTCCTCATTTTGATAAATCTTTTATAATATTTCAGATTTTATTTACATAATTACCCAATTGTCTTTGTCCCCTTAACGTCTTTGACTTTCATTTGTGTATAAATTTGGCTGTGCACCTATTTAGATGTCAGTGAAGCTAATAGTGAACAATCCTGTGCCCTTGAAACTACTGTGTCATCTGCGCGGGCTCTTGCGTGGGCTTCCAATCGCGTAACATCTGAGCACCTTCCAAGTGTTAATGTAAAATATATGTGCAAAATACTCCTTGTAGTGAATGCACTGATGGGTGATAACCATTTTCATAACATCCTTGCCGTCGTATTTTCACTTATCATGTGGCTCACACCAGGTGGCTTGTTAGCAGTTGCTAATGAGTTTGTTGTAGTGTGGGAGGTTCCCAGGTTGAGAGCTACACTTGAAGTTTTGCTCCCTCACTTGGGCTGTTTCCAAGACTTGTGTATGTATTCCTAATGTTATTTCAAAACACTTCTAGCACTTAATTTTGTTCTTCACAGAAATATAGATGCAGCAAATGTGTGAACCAAAGCTTATCATGATGTATCTATTTCTATTTGTCCCTTAAAAAAAACCCCTAATACTCTTTCCTCCCATCACAGTATTATTTTCTGTATGTCTTCTCAGTAAAATAGATTAGTAACAGTGTAAGTCCCAAATGGATCTCCTGACATTTTTGACTCCCTTCCATTTACAGCAAGGAAAACCTTCTTTTCTACTCTATTTTTTTAAGATAGTAACTACTTTAGCTGTACAGGGAGAAAGTTGATGTTGGTTTTACAGGAAATTTAAGGAGAAAATGATCACTTTGGGACAGATAGTAGTACCCTGTCAAGTATTATCCCATCTGCAGGAAAATAGTGAAACTCATAGTGGGAAAAAGTGGCAGAATCAGTCTGTTTGATCAGGTTTAATCTATGAAGTGCCTCACCTACTCCTTTAACCTTTTGTATAGCTCAGTATGTAATCCACCTGTCCACATCACCAGAGGGACAAAATGAAGAATTTATACTGCTGTTCAACAGAATGAATTTCCATAGTGGATCAACCTAATGTTACAGTGATGACACGTGGTAATTTGATAGTTACCACATAATAACAGGAACAATGCAGCACATACAGTACTGGGAAACTCCATTGGATGCAACAGTAATTACATGGCAACTCACTGACTGTTAACACTTTGTCGTCTGATTACTGAGCACTTAAACTGTGTCAGTGATGTAGTTAGCACGGGTGCTTTTGTAGTTGAGGTATATCCAGTAAGCTGTGTACTTTTTCTTTTTTTATCTCCTTGGCCTCTATATTTTTGGAGTGGTTATATCTTGTGTAACGTGAAGAATTTTTTTATTAACCTGCAGAGTCATGCCTCTGTTCTTCTGAATTTTAGTGCTCTCCAGAGCTGGTGAGTTTGCTTTACTGATGCATTCCTGTGAAGATTAAAAAAAAAAAAAAAAGAAGAAAATTAGCCTTGTAGCCCTATGCTCACTTATACCTAGCAGCCTTGCTGGTGTCTATTGCATTTATTTGTACTGAAATGGAATCTTAAAATAAAATTAATGCTCAACTGTTAAGAATGTGATTAAGTAATGTAGTGGGATTGGGTTTGTATTCAAGACAAATGGAGAATCAGATACACTCAGATGGTTTTGCCTCATTTATTTGAATTAAAGGTAGAAGATTACATAACCATTTGAATTCCATATTTGTAAATAGTCTTTGGCTTTGTGTATAAATTATATAAATCTGTAAAATTGCTTTTGTGATTGGTTAGAGAAACAAGAATTTTGTTGTCTAAAGACTCTGAGTCAAGATTAGAGCCTGTTCCGTTAGAGGCTGTTTAGAAACACTGAGCACAGACTCCACCCCCAAAGGAGACAGTCATGGTGAAGGGGAAAAAAGTAAGGAGACATGTCATTAAGGTGAAGTCTTGTCTGTAGGGCTAGGAGTATAGTCCACAGCCCATGATGCATTCTTCAGTGCTCTGTCCTTTACAAAATCACACATATCCCTCAAGACTAGGCAACTTCCAACTAACTTATATTTCCACTGAGAGCCCATGATAAGCTGCTTTTCCCCATCCTCTTTTGTGAAGGTTAGCACTTGGCGGTATTCTTTTGCAGGCAGTATGTAGTATATGTTTTATATTGTATTTTTTAAGTGACATTGTACTTAAAGAGTATTTCTTAATTTGAACTTTTAATTTGCTTCATTAGGCATCAGGTAGATGAAATGAAAACTTAGTTGGACGATCAAATAAACATGTAATCTAGTCTATTATGTACCTGGTACACAGCTAAATTTTTAGCATTAATCTTTTTTCCCTTAAGTAATCAGCAACGTCTGCTTTTAAGAGTTTCCCAAATTCTAGTAGATCCTGATGAAATACGGTTTACTTCCTCAGGTGAATGGCCCAGTTCCTCAGATTAAGTGTTCTGTTTGCATGTGGAAAGCACTCCTTCAGATGCTGTACTTCCAAGTAAACTTTTGCTTAGATCAGATACATCTTTCAAGGTTTGTGCCTTTGTACTGTATTTTCTATATGGAAAGAACACACAGGAAGAAAACATCAGTGTGTAGAAAAAGGACTGAACCAGAAGCATCCCTGCAATGTTTTTCACTTTAAAAAAGAATTTAATATAGCCTTTTGATTCCTCCTAGACAAGGTTTCCAGACTAGAGAACACTATGTGTAGCAGTTTCAGAGAAAATTCAGCAAAATGTAGTCTCTGTAATCCCCTTCCTCAGCCCAATACCACCCTGCCCATATCCATCTTTCTATGCCTTTATGTTTTATAAGCATTTTGCCAAAGACCTGTGAGTTTACAGCAGTGTCAGTGCTGTGATACTTTTGCAGACACCAGAAATACAGCAACCATAACCATAAAAATTTGTTACTACCACAACTGTTCTGCTGCTGCCCTTCTGCTGAAGGCCACCACTCCCACAGCTTTGGGGATTACCTCTTCCAGCATCTGTGAGAACATACCAGCATTCCTCAACTGCTTCCTTGTTCTGTAAATTTCCCAGTCTGACCATCTGGGAGCCACTCCAGTATTTGCACTCATCACCTGAGCTGAGACTGAAGCCCCCTCGCAGCTACACACTCCACACTCACAGAGTCAGACCAGGTTTCTCTGCTGGCTCAAGCCTGGATTTCCCATAGCAAAATCTCAGATGTCCGAATCCTTCAAATAATTCAATCACTAAACAATAAAATAACAGCTCAAGCTGGATGCCTCTGAGGAGGGGCCCTGGACAAAGAAAACCCAGGGCTTTTATGCCCTTAGAGTGTAAGTGTGCAAAATCTGGGGTGCTCGGCCCTTGCTGTGTCTCTGAGTGCTCCATTCACCTGCCTGGGCCACAGGTCCCTGTGCCTTCGGTTATGCAGAGGCTTGGCATTTCACATCCTCTTGTCAGGGACTTCCATCACCTGGAGCTCAGCCTGCAGCAGCTTGCACTGCATCTGCACACCCAGCTACCTGCACTTAATGTGTCCTTCAACATCTGTGCAGTCTCAGCTTCACAGAGTGAATCTGCTTTCACTGACAGTCTACACCAGGTGCAGCTAGACTTGTTCTTAGAAATGAGCAGAACTTTAGCTGGCCCTCTTTTCAGAAACTAAATGCAGTTTCTTGGAAGTGCTTTGTGCCTGAGCACCAGTGTGGCTGCTATACTGGTGTACAGTGAAATGGTTTGAAATGATGTGTTTCCTTTAGAAACGGGCCATTCTGTAGTTAGAGACAATGAGTGGTCTCCTTGCCCACCATGCAAGCATTAGTTTAGATATCTCTTGCACCAGCTGTTCATCCTATCAGCCTTGATAATTTCTTGTCAAGCTACATCACTGAGGATAAATCACAGAATCACAGGATGAGTCAGGTTGGAAGAGAGCATAGTGGGTCATTTGGTCCAACCTCACTGCTCAAGCAGAGCACATGGCACAGGATTGTTTCCAGATGGTTCTTGAATGTCTCTACATCATCTCTGGGCAACCTTTTCCAGTACACAGTCATCTGCACAATAAAAAAGTTCTTCCTCATGTTCAGAAAGAACTTTCTGTGCATCAGAGTCTGCCTGTTGTCTGTTTTCTTATTGATTGGTACCACCAATAACAGCCTGGCTCCATCTTTCTGACATCCTCCCTTCAGATTCTTACAGACATTGATAGGGGCCCCTCTCAGTCATCTCTTCTTGAGACTGAACAGGCCCAGCTCCCTCAGAAGCTTTCCTTGTAAAAAGAGATGTTCTGTCCCTTGATCAACTTCGTTGCCCTCTGCTGGAGCTGCTCCAGGAGTTCCATGTCTCTCTTGCATTGAGGAGCCCAGAACTGGACACAGAACTCCAAATATGGCCTCACTGAGTAGAGGGGTGAGCACTGCTGAGTAGAGGGGTGGGATCACCTCTCTTGAACTGCTGGCAAAACTCTTCCTAATGCACCCCAGGATCCCATCGACCTCGTTGACCACCAGGGCACTGCTGGCTCATGGACAGCTTGTTGTGCACTAGGGCCCCCAGGTCCTTCTTTGTAGATTTGCCCCCCAGCAGGTCAGTCCCCAGTCTGGGTTGGTGTGTGTGGTTATTCCTTCCCAGGGGCAGGACCCTCTATTTGCCTTTGTTGAATTTCAGACAGTTCTTCTCTGCCAGTCTCTCCAACCTGCTGAAGACTTTTTGAAGGCCTGCATGGAATTCTATTCCTGAAATCTAAGATATTTTCTTTTGAAAACAAAATTACTTGTATTTTCCCTAAACCAATTTTCTCTCTAACCTCTTGACTCACAAGCACTGGGGATCTCTATGTTGCTACTCTTTCTGCCACCTCACTTTTTTAGTGAGATACTGAGATGTACAATAACAATGTACAGTTTCAAGGATGCAGTAATGGGTGGTAAGCTAAAAAAGGAAAAGGCAGGTACAAGTGTAGCTGTGTTGCAGAAAATGGATTGGAGAGCATTCACAGAGTAATCCTGATGTCACCTCAGACTCAATGCCTAAGTTTGGGTTTAAGTTTTTAAACTGTCATATATTCTTGTCACAAGTTTCATATGTAAGAAAACAACCCCAACTATTCCATTTAGATGTAGTGTTTTCATTTTCCAGTGGTTAGGCTCTCTTCAAAACAGCTGAGAAAAGTTCTCCAAAAGCCTAGATGAAGCTTATGTGATTTCACATATGCATAAAAATTATTTCTTTATAATCTACTTACATGAGACCCTTTTTATTATTTTTAAAAGCTGTAACTTGGTCTTCCATTTTCCTCTTTTAACTAGCCTTTCCTAGGAGTAACTTCAATTTCTTTATGAGCTTTGCAAATGATGAATAAGTGGATAAAACAAACAATTCTCTAAGAACCCTTTTTTTAATAATAATAAAAGTGACACGGGAAGAAAGTGCTTCTCTTCATCTTTTTTCCATTTTTTTGTCTGTGCTTCTGGGTCATATTATCTAGCCTAAGAAAAACTTGTGAGAGGGAGTTTGTGTGTGTGTGTGTGTGTGTGTGTGTTTATTTATGTGTAAACAAACTTGTGAATAAAATTGTGTAGGGTGGTAGTAGAATGTCTACTTAGTTCAGTGTATCATGAAGCACAAGACCAAGAGCAGAATGATTCTGCTCCTTGAGAAAGGTGTTTGTATATAACCACATGTATCTTAGGCATATTTGATTGCATTTTGATTTTTTCCCCTTTTTTTAATGCTTGTGCAGAGTGTAATGGGGAAAAAATTTCCATCATTCATATTTTCTTCTGAAGAGGCTCTGCTGCCACAAGCCATGTTGATTTCAGGCCTCCTGCTCAAGTTTGCTGAAACTGCTGTTTGCCTGAGGAATTCATAACATTTATGAACTTGGTTCCTTGTAGCTATGCATATGCAATTTGGGGTGTCTCATTTTCAGCCAGTGGATTCACGGCTGCATCAGTGTCAAACCAGTGGAAGTGCGAACAGAATCAGATTTACAGAATCTTTGAACTCCTTGGTGATTAATGAAATTCTTAATTCTGAAAGTGTGACAGGAGGATAATCTTGACAATATTTCCCCCTGCTTTCTGTGGGTAGAAGGATTTGAAGCTGACAGTGGGAGTTGGGGGTCCTGACCCGTTCCATTACGGTGATTCACTTGTTCAGGCTGGAATCTCCCATGTAAATCCCTTCTCATTTCCCACATGCACCTGTACCTCGTGCTCCTGTAGCTGGAGGAGATCCTCATGCTAGAGAGTTAAACTGTACTTCCACTTCTCAGAGTCTGGCCAAGAACCAGAATATTCCCTTATTTTAAGCTAGTCCTGAAGGAACAGTGCCAATTCCCAGTGCCTTCAACATTGCTCTTGAAAGCTGGGAATTAAAAGAACTGAACTCTCTTTCTGTGCCTTAGATTTTGCACTTATAAAATTAAGTTAGCAGCAGTTGCCTTTCTGCATTAAAGATTTTGAGATTGACTTACAAAAGAGCATAATATAATTGGCAAGATGAACATCTTCTAACAGCATAGAGTGGCTGATGAATACAGGAACATGGTCTCACTTTTGCTGTTTGCTGTTTTTTTCCCTATAAACCTCAGTGTGGAAGGAGACAGTGCCTATACAGAAGTTCTTTCTTCTAGTAATTCCTATATTTAACATGTAGTTTTTAGACAGATCTGCCAAGATGTCTAATTGCACACAAGCTCATCTCTGAGAGTTTAGATTCCTGAATAAAAGTTGGATAATCAGTATTTACCATGCTGGGCCTGATTTTTTGTTGTGAATGGTTGATAATACGGGGTTTTGGGTTTTTTTTTTAGTATCTGGTGGCTATACCTTTTTTTATATGCATTATAACCAGCCGTGCAACTGGGACTCTCAGGGCCCTTTGTGATTTGGAGTTGGTGAAAACAAGCAAGTACAAGCTTCAATTAATAAGTTGTGAAGAGACTGATTGTTGAGACTGAAATGGTGAACTGATGTAGTTACCCAAAAAAGATTGGGAAGCAGTGACCTAACTATCACCCCATGGAGAATGAGGCTGGTCTTAAATTTGTGAAATATCCCTGTTTTACAACACTGACTATAAGAAAGAATTCTGTTAAAAGTTAATGGAGGAGTTCCAATGGAACCCTATTAGATTCTTCCACCATTAAATGACTGATACAGACTTTAAATGGATATTTTAACTAGGCATTGTTATCAAAAGGACTATTGCACAAATTAAAACCGGGCCCATAATCAGTGAAGAGAAGCTGGATTTACTCCTCTGCCTTTGGCATGGGGGATTCTGTGTATGTTTGTGTGTACAAGTAAAGGAATGGAGAAAATGGTGAAGGAGAGGAAAATGGTAGGAAAATGGTGGAAATAGTAATTAGAAAAGAGAAATGGAACATTTAAATTTTCAGAAATATAAAAGTTTTCCAGTGAAAGTATTGTATTGGTAAAGTAGTTTATATACACTGAGATTTTATCTATTGAGCAAATCTGGGACAAGGAAAGGGGAAGAGTCTCCTCTCAGGATTTTTCAAGTTACTAGGTGTCCTGAACTTCCATTAAATAGAGTTGAGGGGCGGGCTTGCCTCTGAAAAAGCTTGGACATCATAAAATCTTCTAGTGTAATTCTGATCCTGGGCAGGCTGAAGCATCTGTAAATTCTGAGTATGAGGCCATGTTTTTGTGCAGTTGCAAAAAAAAAGTGGTTTGTAGTAGAGTCAATGTAAATTGATTTGGAGCTATCTCCCATCTCCTGCTATGATGGCAATATGAAGTGTTTACATGAAGAGTAGAGGATTTGACATTCTGTTTCAAACTCAGATGTTGACTTGGTGTTGTGATATTTTAAAGTTTTGTTTTAAAAAGCATCAGGGAAAGAGTTTGCTGTCTCTGAAGCTAAAGCCAGTGAAATTCTGGTTTCTGACATTCTTTTTCTTTCCCATGCAGAGTGCATGCCTTTCTGTGGTGCCCCTGCCATGACCCCCTCTCTAACCTGGATAGATTACCCACGAGGGGTCATTTGGTTTCCATCCTTGTGTAGCCATGGCCATCTCATTTAAAGGGACCCTGCCACATAGTTCTTTAAGCCCTCTCTGTGATACAGTGACAGTTATGTATTCTGTTAGCAGATGTCATCTTAGTTATTTCCTCATCCTTCCAGTGAGTGAAAGCTCTGTCAAAAAAACCCCAAAACAGCTCAAAAGGAAAACAGAGCAAGGTAGATCATTGCTGTCACTCTATGTCCCATGTGCAAAAAAATACTGTGCATATGTGGGGCAGTTGCTGCGTATTTGCATAGGTATCTTTATGCAGGGGAAGTAAAAAATAAGGTGTTTTGCTATTCACCCAGAACCAGTGAAATTTGTATCATGTTTTACTTCAGGACAGTCACGATTATATTTGTTTCTCACAGATGAGTTTTCCTTTCTTTTCCTCGTTCCTACAAAGCCCTGGATTTTACTTATCTGAGTACTTCCTATTGAGGTGGTTTAGTACCTCAAAAGTGCTCTTCTGGCCTACTTAAATATGGGACATTATCATTATAGATTGTTTCCTCCTGCTTCTTGATGCCTTCCAGTGTATTGCCAGTTTCTAGCAAATCTTCTGGTGCATGCTGCAGACAAAAGGAAGGTTCAAACCTGGTGATGGCCCCCTTGGAGACCTTGGCATCTGGCCTGCTTGAGTGTCACTGGCTTCTAGAAAAGACTGTCAGTTATACACAAATAGTTTCAAACACATTTTATTTTGTGACATGGCTTATTGACCACCAGAATAAGAACATCTGAGACTTTTCCTCTCACTTGTAGTAAAAACTTCAGACTTGGCATAAACTGCATTTTTTTTTTTTGAGAAGGGCAGGTCTAGATCTTTTCTCTCTAAGGCACTGAACTGGTTTAATTGAAAGAACAATTTGATTTGCTGCTGTAGCTGCTGCTACAATGAAATAGCTTGGAATGCTAGCAAATTTTTACTTCTCTCACCCAAAGCAAGGATTTAATACTGGCAGGTGAACCTGTGAAGGCTGCTATCAAGTATACAGAGACAATAACTGTCTCGGAGGTGGGACTTTGTCAATATTTTTTGCCTTGGGCCAAAAAACATTCACAATAATGGAGTGCTAAAGCCCTGCTCAGAAATGTTACAGCTAGGAAAAGGGGAATTTATTCCAAGTTTTAGAGTGCAGTATTTTGGTAGGATGTGTGGTTTCTTAATCATCCTTATGTTGAAGCATCAACCATCAAGACATCTGGTGGACACCCAAAGGTTTGCTTCTTGTTCAGTAAGAGCTGTCCTTATACTTAAGGTCATACAGAGCTGGCTACGTGCCTGCCCTTTACATGTGTGTTTCATGCATGTTTGAACCAAAGTCCCTTCCTGTGCTCTGTAACCTGGGCAGAGGAATTATTTTAAAATTATTTTTAGGTATCCACAGTGGGACAGGGGAGAGAAAATTCCAAATTACAATGCTGAGAAATTGAATAGATGTTTACATTCTACTTTACCTGTTTCTTTCTGAAATGATTATGAGATGATAATCATAAAATGATTGGGAGAAGAGATAATAGAAGCCTCGTGGGATTGTTCGTATAATGTGAGTATTTTATAGTGTCATAAATAGCAAGCCAACTGAGCTCTTATATACTTATTTTATTAATGCACATTGATTTATAATTATAATTATTAAGCCCAGGAATGCAGACAAATGCATGCTGTTCAGAAGCAGGTAAACAATTAAAGGAGTAGCTCTTAGAGGTGATGGGCAAAGGCAGGGAAGAGGGAGGGAACGCTGTTCTCTGGAGTTTGCCAGCACCACAGCTGACTTTCTCCTCTCTAACACTGTGGTAGACTATGCAAAATGCTGCATCTTCCCCTTTACCTGCGTTTGAAAATGATGATTAACAATATGAGGCAACATACCTTTTGAAAACGTTGTTAGGGGCAGGGATCTCGAGTTTTTCGGGCACTGGTGGGACTTTTTGCACTGTGCAAGTGCAGAAAGTCTTTGGTTTGGTAAGTCATGCAGGAAAATCTCTTCACTGATCCAAGCTCTGGCAGTAAACTGAACTCTAGCACTGCCAGCCTTTTAGCCGTATCTTTGATGCCGGTATATAAAGGCAGACGTAAACAAAAAGGCACCATGTTAGTTTCAGCTGTTTCAAATAATCAGCGAAGAAATACCAGTAAATGGTGTTTTCTAAATTAAAAAAACCCCAACCAAACGAAAAAAAACACTCCACCCCAAAACTAAAAAATACCTTCAAACCCCGATCATTATTTTCCTGAAGTCTTTTAAGGCAGAATTAAAATAGTTTGAAATTAGATGGTTGTATTTTCTTAAAGGCAGGAAAACATTCTCTGCATGATATTTACATTATTTTTACTGAGTTCCAATACTGAAATATTTTCAAATGTAAGCTTATACTCTGAAAGCATCATTGGAACAAGATATTTAGTTTACTGTGTATTATGTTTCAACCAGCTTAGGAAGTTCTAGCTTTCAGTAATGAACTCTAATAGTTTGGGGTGTACAGTCCTCATTTTATGTGGCTTCTCATGTTGTTATTGAGGCTCAGGTCTTTTTTTTTGCAGCTGTGAACCTAACTGTGTGTTTCTCTGATGTGGATTTGAGTCCTTGACATGTGGGCATGCATGCCAGAAAGACAGTAACATAATTTCTCAGGGGTTAAGCATATGCCTTTCTTTAAGTATGTGAGTATTCCCAGGGCATTTTTAAATTGTTTCTAGATTTTAAGTAATTAATTGGCTTGAAATATGTACCCTTAAATCTCAGATTATTATTTGTAGATTGGTTGCAGGAAAGGAAGATCCTGACCATGAGTGGCAGTCAGCTTTCTGATACACAGAGGAAGCTTATTCCAGAACTCGATGGTGTTTTCCTATGAATGAACAGGTATTATGGTGTAAGGAGCTTGGATATGTCAATCCAGCCAGATTCTGGTGGATGCTTAATACTGTATGAAATATCTGGATGTCTTTTGGCTATAAGTGCAGTCCCACCCAAAGAGTCAAGAAGTGCATTTTATTAGCTAGCCAAGGTTTTCTACTTTAAAGGTGCCTAAGTATGTGCCACAAATCTTTCACAATAGATCCAGTGTTGTTGGTTATTTCTTAAGTAATAGAATAGCCACAAATAGAATGCTGCATTTTTCTTCAGATAGGTAATGAATAATAATGAAATTCAGATTTTATTTTCCATTTCAGCTGCAAATTAGTGCAATGTATATATGTAGTATTTTTTGTAAGCAGATGTGGGACTAAAATAGTTTTTGCAGGTAATTTGCTTGTTTACTGTTTCTCAGATAGGTAAGAATATTTGTATCAATATTGATGAAAAACCTCTGTGGTTTCATGACCTCTTGTTTTAGTATTCTAACATATTCACAGGGTTCCCTGTTTAAATAAATTCATGTTTGGATCAGGAAAAACAAGCCCTCATGGATTTGTATTTTGCCATCCACACACTTGGTAATTTTTATGAAAAGACCAAACAGCAAAAGGCAAAGCCTCGAGGTCTCCCCTCACATTTTAGCGAAGATTTAACAGCAGGATGACATAGTGAATAAGGGCCGCCTTCTGTGATTTGCTCAGTACCTCCTATGATTTACCCTTGGTGCCAATGAGGGCAGGCAGTATTTTGCAGAGAGTACGCATCCCATGGTAGAAGCAGGTCCTAAGAGTTTCATGAAGCGCACAGTGAAACAGCAACAAAAGCTTTAATCTGAACATCCCCAGAATTCTCCAAATAAAAGGAACAACTATATTTTATATTGTGGCCTTTGCCTTTTTGTTTGTTTGTTTCTGGGTCCTGAAGCTGATGTGCACACTACTGAACTCTATTGAACAGTACCGAGTAAGTCACTCGCCATTGCTGCAGAGCTGGGGACCCAGCGGGATGTGTGCTGGGACAACGCTCCTGTTAGTGAGTGCTGGATGAGAACTTGCTGTGCCCCTGCAGAGGGTGGAAAAACACTGATGACACCTCAGGCCCCTCTCCTTCACCTGTAACTTCACAAATTCTTTTCCCTACATTGCCAGTGCCTGTATTCTGCACCAAGGAATACATAGATGCTAAGATTGAACTATTAAAATGAAACAGGATTTCAGCTTTTCAAGCACGAACTAACAAGTGATGAAAACACTTTTTCTGCTCATTTCCTTTAATGGTCTCCGCAACCCACTCAAAACTAAAATAATTGTAAAAAAATCTAACATTTTCTCTGGAACAAAGAGGTGATTTTCCTCTTTCTCCTCTCTCTCCTTTCACACAGACGATTTTAAATATCTAGGTCTAGACAGCTCTGATGAAAGCTGTTTCTCAAATGTTTGTATGCCACTGATTTTACATTATTGGATCTCTTATTCTCTAACCTTGTATATTTCTTCTTTCAGCCTGGCTAGGGGAATAGTTGCTGGATCAAAAAGATGCAAGTAGTGGGCCAAATTCTGTCCTCTCCTACACCCATTTTGTTATTTATGAGTTTGGACTTGTCTTAGTGAATATAGAATAGTATTTTGCCTTTATCTGTTTTTCTTCATGCATTTAGTTTTGTCAAAGTATACTGTGTTTATGCACAGATGTTTGTTATCATAGCAGTAATTTTTCTTCTTTGTTGGTTTTGGTAGCTCTAGGAACATTTTCCTGTACAGGGACAGCTTGCTGTTTCTCCTGCACTTTTCCAGATACCAAGTCACATGAGAAAACAAATCAAAGTGTGTTTTTGTAGTACTAACTTTTGGTTAGCACTTGATGTGCTTTCCACAGGTGTTCTGTATGAGCAAATGTGTGACTAAACTGAAGTGTCAGAGGTCATACAGAGAGGATAATGATGTCTGGCCATAACAATAGTAATATTTACCTGGAACACGGAAAATGAGAATTTAGTGAGGAGTGCTCTTTGTCTGTTTAGATGTCTCCAGGATTGTGATTTGTCTTCTTATTAAGACACTACACTACAAAAATTTTCAAGAATTCACGTTCTCCCTGCTATTTGGTTATAGTGTCCATAAACCTCTGAGAAACATCACCTGCCATAAAGTCAGTGAAAACAAAGACAGAATTAAAGAAAACACCGTGTTCTTTCAGCAGTTCATGACTGGCTCCAACATCATCTCAATGTTGACATGACATGCTCCAACATCATACAAAAAGGCTCACATATTCATTTAAAGTACTTACATGTCTATGACTTTCTCATGTTCAGGCAAAGATGACAGCTCTGATTCAGAGCCTTTTGCCTCCCTAACTGAGCTCTGCCTGTATAATCAATGGGGAAGTGAGACCTTCTTATATGCAATTAATTTCCAGGTTTCTCTTTGCTGCTATTGACAAATATTTTGTCATTAATATATAACAGTGTTTAAAATGAAATCAAATGCATGAAATTATAGCCAAGGCACTTTTGGTAAACATTACAGGGCTTTAATTTTAATCTGAAGCAATTAAACACCAGATCTCAAACAGATGAAAACATTCTACATCTCCAGTGTTAAAAGACAAGTTAGTTGAAAATTATTTCTGAAAAAGCCACAAGCTATTGATTGTATTATTTGTAAGCATGGTTATTTTGAGCATCTTAAATGCTATTCCATTTTCCTGTCCTTAAAGCAAACACACAAGCAAAACCACAGACAATATGCAGGAACTTGCTGCTGCTTTCACTTGACAATGGTGTTTCATTGCCGCCTTTTTGTGGTTAGAATAACTGAGTTGAGGGTAATGGCACATCAAATAAAAGCTATGAAAGGCCATGTCTTTTGAAAAAGAAAATAAAAAGTTGTAAATAGAAGACAGGACTGAAAATTAGAGTGATAAATTGAAAAATAATGTGATTGAACTTTTTTCTGAAAATACAGTTGAATTTGCTGCCATTATTTAAGCTGCAGCACTATGAACAGTGACTTTATTTGGGAGGAAAAATACTAGGAATTTTATTCCTCTGCATTCCTATTTGTTTCCTGGCATCTTCTGATGATGTTTTTCTCTATTTTTCCCTGTTATTATTTGCTAAATATATTATGACATTTTATTTACCTTGGTCGAGAGCTTTGAGACCTCTGTGTGACTTCCCCATTCTAGCAATTTCACAAATAAATCACCAATCATTGTGCAGAAATACCACAGTTTACATGAAGACAGAATAATTGTTATGTAGAAGAAGCAGCTTTATACTTGATAGTTGGATTACTGCATCTGTAGGTATGAGTGCAGAATACACCCGCTCGTATCTTTCTTTTTAATTAGCACCAAGTAGTTTTTATTAAAGCAATGTGTTACAGAGGAATTTTGGAAGGATATTGGTAGAATCTACATTATTCAATACGACATTTCATTTTATGGACATATGTTTTTTCTGCATGTGTAAAATTAGGATATGTTGTTAGTCTTTTGTTAATTTCCAGATAATTAAACATTATTATCTATTTACCAATGAATACATGTGATCTGTTTACAATATCAGAAATGTATATAAAACACCCAGCTATAGTTGAAGCTCTAATTAAAATACATCATTGTTTGTCATGGTTTTAAGGTGAAAATTAAAAAGCGTTGCCAAATTAATCTTCAATCAAGAGTTCATTAATTAGCTAACCTTCTGTAAATGGGCTGCAGTTTGATGACAGCTCACTAAAGGACCATTTAAATGAATTCCTGATTGTATCAATCAGACAGGGGAAAAGAATTAGATTTGCGGCTCTTTTGCAGTAGCTCCTGCAAATATTTTCCCAACATTTAATGCATACAATGGATGTTAAACTATTTTAAAATGATGAATCCTTTTTATTACTGTCCCAAACTCTGTTACTTCTTGCTGTATATCAAGAGGAAATGTATAAGGCTGCCAAGGCTTCATGATCCTGAACAGAATATTGCAGAGGAATATGCTTTATAACATAGTAATAAGCAGTTGCTTGAAATAACATCATAACTTTCCATGAGAAAAACGTTTTGAACAAATTATTGATTATATAATAGTCTTTAGTAAAATTTACTTTGCATCTGTCATGAATTTTAAAATATGAGGGCTTAAGTGGTCAGGTACTTCAGTTGCTTTTGTGCTGGCAACATAAAATTTCTGTACCTCTAGACTATCTGGAAATGTCTGCCATGAAAGTGACAAATTAAAGATGTTAGTGCTAGATAAGGGTATATTTCTGTGCTACTTTAGTGCACGTAGTATCTATCTAGACCCATCATGAGGGTGAAAAAAAGAACTTCAGTATGGGTTGTAGAAGTTAACACATGATTTGGCAACTCCTTTTGTGGTATATAGGTGGGATTGCTTTAGTTGGATTTTTTTTTTTTGGTGCATATATTTAGTCTGTATGTACGCCTTTTGTGGTTCTGTGTGAACATGTGTTTTATGAAAAGTACGGTCAAAATAACAGTCTCTATTTACTCTTGCCAAAAGTTCTCCTTCTAAACTCTACATAAACACACATTTAGTTAACATTTGGGTTGGTTATCATCTTTGTGAAATAAAACGGCTTGGTTTTTTTGGGAGGGTGGGTGCAGTTATTTAGTCAGTAGGTTCATATACTCAAAGCTCTTTGAAACAAAAGTGCTAATTAAGGCCAAGAAAGATTGAGTGTCAAAGCACTAAGTGACAAACTGCATTTCATGACATTTTAAGCTTCTACAAATTGAAAAGCCATGGTGATTTTTTTTCACCTACAGAAGTATTTAAATTTTTTTACTATTACATATACTAATATTATTAATTATTATCTGTGATTGATGTAATATTCTCAGATATTGTAAGATACCTCCCTTTATTGTTTGAAAGTATGTTAAAATACAACTTAAACTGAATTATTGTTTTTCTGACCAGTGGAGAATTACACATTTTTGTTATGATCTGCCATGAGACAATAACCTTGTCCAGCACTGCTACATATGCTAAGACTATCCTGTCAATTAAACCAAAGAGCTGGTGTGGGTTTTTTTCTTAGTCAAGGTGTTTATATCTACCATTTTATTCAGATACCGTAACCTAGTGTGAAGGAAAATCAGGTGGTTTTTTTTCCTGTGTGCTGATTTGCATATGCATGTCAAATCTAGCTATGCCATTTTTTACGGTATTGAAGAAAACCAAATGACCTTTACTCAAGTTTTTAAAAGTGGAAGGTTCTTATGTCCTGAATTTTCAGGTGGAGGGGGGAAGAGCCTGGAAGAGCAAGCATTTGCTGATTACGCCACTGATGCTCACAACAGTCTGATACAGTACAGTCTAATACACTGAAACTCTCTATGCCTTCCTGTTATAATTGCATCTCTGCTCAAGGCTACTATAGTTAGGCTACATTAAATCTCATTGTCAGTCAGGCTGCATAAGGCTCAGGAAGCTCACGGGCTGGAGCTGGGCAATGTGATCTTCCTCAAGAGCAACTTCTCTCACTGCTACTTGCTTGTCTTCTCGCAGACTGCTACATTACTATGTACATAATGGACACCCCTTACATAAATTATGTAACTTGATTTCTCCCCCTGTCTGACAGACACGATTTGCTTAAAAATAAATATAAGCCTGGCAATCTAGGTTGCCCATTCTCCTTTTAGCTAACTGCACATGTTATTTATTGTATTGAACTAAAAGGAAAGGCAAAAAGTCACTACTTCAGTTATCATCCAGCACAGGGCTCACATGTTGGAGGTGGGTCATGTATGATAAAATATAGGAGCTTTCAGCAGGGCTTCTATCAAAATAATTATCTAAGCAATTATCTGTGCTATTCAGCTAACTTTTGCATGCAATGGTGTTTCTGTGCTTTTGTGTTCGTCAACCTTACTGCTTAGTTCTCTTAGGAACTATTAGACTGACAGTTTTCAAATTGTGGAGAAAAGACAAAGAAAGAAAAAAGGGCTTTTTATAGAAAATTGTGCCTTTATTACAGGTAGTTAATAAGCATTAATATAGTAAAAAATCAATAGGTTAAATGCAATTGTATGATTTTAACCGGTGCAAAAATTTTGATCCTGTGCGGGTGGCCTGCATTTGCAGAAGGTCGTCTTTAAGAGTCTCAACACTGCCGTTCTTTTCCTCCCAAATGCAATGCTCTGCATGAAAGAAGAAAGGACAAGTAAACCCTGATATGCTGTGCCTGTTTGAATTTTGCAAAAAGATTCCTGATCCTGTAGCTTGATACAAGCAGGAACATGAACTGTCCCTGAAGCATGCACCTCAAGAATTATTATTATTATTTTTTTTTTTTTTTTTTTTTAGTGACTTGTTGGCTTCTGTAGGTATATATTGAATTAGACATGTTTTAATTTTGGAGTCCTCAAAAGTCTGTGTTGATGAGCATAGGCTTCAGGTGATACTATCCATTAAGTTTGCCGTACAGACAGAAGAATTAACACTAATGATTGTACACTTTTAAAAAAACAAAAACTTATTTATTTTGTGTGAAGATTTGTGTGGTTGTCTGTCTCCTTTTAAGATACTGTTTACACTCTAAGAATGCTTGCTTTGTCAATGGATAACCTTTGTATTATGCAAGGAAAACCTTGCAAGGAAAAAGACAGACTTTTATTAAAAAGTTTGCTTTTTTGTCATGGCAGTTTTCTTTTAGTGCATCATGGGTGGAGAGAGAAGGACAGTTCATAGGTGGGAAACTCTACTAATGCATCTATATTTAGTGGCTGCATCCTTCTTCCCAGTTACTGGCAAAGTGCTGAGAAAAGTAAACCATGTGCTTTTGTACTGTCATATTTGATTTGGACTATATTCTCACTGTTGTTTGAAGCTAACATGAAACGCAGTGTCTGCATGACCCATTTTAGCAGCCCATTATCATAATTTCACTGTCATATGGCCACTGAGTTAATGTACTTACAAATGACAGAGAAAGTGTGTTACATGACCTTAGGGTTTTCAAAAATTAAATGACGTAGGAGGTCGTATTTCAAAGAATTGTTAAAGATTAGGGTTCTGGGCAGTTGCCTTTTGGCTTTTTTCTTCTACTCACCTTAAATTGTCATAGCGTGTACCAAGAAGGTACCTTTATTTCTTGGGAGACAAAAATAATAAAATATTAACTTTTTTTCAAGCTCTAGATTTTAGTCATTAGCCTAATAATTTTGAGTAATGTTCAAGGTTGAATGCAGTCTATTTTAATTATTTTTTTTTATTGTAAATCATCCATCTGCTTGATATAATGTAAGTTAAATTGTCTCTTGCATTGTCTCTTATTTTGCTAGGTAGGGATTTTTATTTGTTATGTTGGTTTTTTTAAAATGAATTCTTTGGAATGTATGAAGCAAAGCAAGTATGTTTCCTGGGTTTGCTGCAATGGAGCTATCTTCTGGTTGATCATGTGATGTGGTAGTGCCGGGAATAATTTTGGTTTGAAAAATAACCTTTTTAACAAACGGCTTTCTTAATTTGAGTATAAAACAGATCTGAATGTGTTTCTTAATTTAAGCAAGTGACATTGGCATTTTTTCAGAGCCCAGTGTCCCTACACTTCCCAAATTTTATGGTGTCATGAACCTACATTGCTAAAACCCACCACAGTGAGTGATTGATGTTTCTTTCATCACAGAAGGGGTTACATTGAGGGTAAACCACAATGGCTATGATATATATTCAGTAAGTGAGGAAACGGCAGGAGAAACCACAAACATGTAGTCCAAGTGGCATATCCTCACCTTTTCCTCATAAAGTTTGCTATTGAAACCAACTGGCTTATCTTTCCTT